>NC_141671.1:34483727-34491227 GCF_028749965.1 Puma concolor
GACGCTTAACTGACTGAGCCACCCAGGAGCCCCTATTTATTTATTTTTTAATGTTTATTTATTTTTGAGACAGGGCAGAGAGAGAGGGAGACATAGAATCCGAGCAGGCTCCAGGTTCTGAGCTGTCAGCACAGAGCCTGACATGGGGCTCAAACTCATGAGCTTTGAGATCATGACCTGAGCCAAAGTTGGCTGCTAACCAACTGAGCCACCCAGGGACCTTAGTTTTTTTAGAGAAATTTTAAATCTATAGGAAAAATTGCTGAAAAACTACAGAGTTCCTGTATAGCCCTTCCTCCCCCTTACCCCCATGGTTTCCCCATTATTATTATTTTTTTAATTTTTTAAACATTTATTTTTGAGAGAGAGAGAGCATAAGCAGGGGAGGGGCAGAGGGAGAGGAGACACAGAATCTGAGCTGTCAGCACGGAGCCTGACGCAGGGCTCGAACCCACAGAACAGACCGCAAGATCATGACCTGAGCTGAAGTTGAACGCTTAACCAACTGAGCAACCCAGGTGCCCCTGGTTTCCCCTATTATTAGCATCTTGTATGCATGGTATTAGCATCTTGAATGTGTGGTATACTTGTTATCATTGATGAACCAATATTGAAATATTAACTAAAGTCTGTTCGAGTTCACTCTGCGTTGTACAGTTTTGTGGCTTTTGACAAATGCATAATGTGTATATCCACCATCACAAAATCATACAAGTAGTTTCACTGACCTGAAAATAGCCTGTGTTTCATCTCTTCATTTCTCCTCCACATCCCCTGTACCCCAGGCAACCACTGATCTTTTACTGTCTTTATTGTTTTGCCTCTACTGGTTAAACCTTTGACTAACGTGGGGGGTTAGGGGCGCTGACAGTCGGAAATCTATGTATAACTTTTGCCTCCCCAAAAACTTTACCACTAATTGCCTGCAATTGACTGGAAGCCTTACTGACAACATAAACACTTGATTAACACATATTTGGTATGCTATATGTACTGTATTGTTAAAACGCCATAAGCTAGAGAAAAGAAAATGTTAAGGTCATAAGAGGAAATACATTTATAGTATTGTATTGTATTTACATATAAAAAAAAAATCCATGTGTAAGTGGACCTGCTCTGTTCAAACCCGTGTTGTTCAAGGGTCAACTGTAGTTGGAATCTTACTATAGGTAGTCTTTCCAGACTGGCTTCTTTAACTAAGTAATACACGTGTAACTTTCTTTCCCTATGTCTTTTTGGCTTGATAGCTCATTTCCTTTTATCGCTGAATAATATTCTTAGGTCTAGATGTAGCACAGTTTACCCACTCAAAAGGACATCTCGGTTGCTTCCAAGTTTTGGCAATTATGAATAAAGCTGCTATAAACATTCACCCGCAGGTTTTTGTGTGGACATAAATTTTCAGTTCAGTTGAGTGCTACAGATGCAATTACTGGATCATATGGTGGCCTGGATTTAGTTCCATAAGAAATTGCCAAACTGTCTTTCAAAGTGGGTGTACCATTTTGCATTCCCACCAGCAGCGAATGAGCATCCTGTTGCTCCACATCCTCAACGGCATTTGGTGTTGTGTTTCAGATCTTAGCCATTCCAGTAGGTATGTAGAGGTATTTAATTGTAGTTTAATTTGCAATACCTTAATTCCCTAACTCAGCATGTGGTGCTGAGTATCTTTTCGTATACTGCTTTCCTATCTGTCTATCTTCTTTGGTAAGGTGTCTGTTCAGATCTTTGGCCCACTTTTAAATTGCATTGTTTTCGTATTGTTGAGTTTTAAGAGTTCTTTGCATGTTTTGGATACATGTCCTTTATCAGGTACGTGTCTTGCAAAGATTTTCTCCCAGTCTGTGGCTTGTCTTTTCATTCTCTTAAGAGTGCTTTTCACAGAAGTTTTTTTATTGCAGCGCAGTCCAACTTAACCAATATTTTCCTTCATGGATCATGCTTTTGGTGTTGTATCTATAGAGTCCCTGCTGAGCCCAAGGTCATCTAGATTTTCTCCTATTATCTTCTAGAAGTTTTATAGTTTTGCATTTTACATTTAGGTCAATGATCCATTTTAAGTTAATTTTTGTAAGAGCTGTAAGGTCTGTGTCTAGATTCATTTTTTGCATGTGGATGTCCAGTTGTTGCAGTACCATTTGTTTTAAACGCTGTGCTTTCTCCATTGAATTACCTTTGTTCCTTTGTCAAAGATTAATATATTTGTGGGAGATTATTTCTGGGCTCTTTGTTCTATTGATCCTATTTTTTGTGTGTGTGTGTGTGTATCCCAAATACCACACTGGCTTGATAATTGCAGTTTTAGTGAGTCTAGAAGTCAGATAGTGTCAGTCCTCCAACTTTGTTCTTTTCCTTCAGTATTGTATTGGTTATTCTGGGTCTTTTGCCTTTCTGTATGAACTTGAGAATTCGTTTGTTGATATGCACAAAATAACTTGCTGAAATTTTGATTGGGATTGTGTTGAATCTATAGGTCAACTTGGTTAAGAATTGATACCTTAAATAATATTGAATCTTCCCATTCATGAACATAGAATGCCTCTATATTTAGATCTTTGATTTCTTTTATCAGAGTTTTGTAGTTTTTCTCATATAGATCTCGTTCCTATTTTGCTAGATCCATACTAAAGTATTTCATTTTGGGGTGCTAATTAATGTAAATGGTGGTGTTTTTAATTTCAAACTTCCAATTGTTCATTACTGGTATATACTAATATATAGAAAAGCAGTTGACTTTTGTATACTAACTTCCTGTCCTGCAACCTTGCTATAATTATTTTTAGGAGGACTTTTTTGTTGATTGTTCAGGACTTTCCATATTATCTATTTTATTTATTCCTTCCTTATTTGAATACTTTTTTTTTTTTTTTAAGTAATCCCTGTCCCCAGTTTGGGTCTCGAACTCATGACCCCGAGATAAAGAGTTGCATGCTCCTCCAGCTGAGCCAGTCAGGTGCCCCCCAAATCTGAAAACTTTTTATTTCCTTTTCTCATGGCATTAGCTAGGACTTCCAGTATAACATTGAGTTAGAGCGATGGTCGGGGGCCATCCTTGTCTTTTTCTTGATCTTAGGGGAAAGCATCTAGTTTGTTCTCATTAAGTATGATGTTAGCTACAGGTATATTTGTAGATATTCTTTATCAAATTGAGGAAGCTCCTCTTCATTCCTAGTTTTCTGAGAATTTTTACCATGAATGGGTGTTGGATTTTGTGAAATGCTTTTTTCTGCATATATTGGTGGGATCATATGATTTTTTTGCTTTAGCTTGTTGACACGATAGGTGACGTTAATTGGTTTTCAAATGTTGAAACAGTCTTGTATACCTGGAATAAATCCCACTTAATCATGGTGTATAATTCTTTTTGTGTATTGTTATATTTGATTTAATAGTCCTTTCTCGAAGATTTTTGCATCTGGGTCATGAGAAATACTGGTCTGTAATTTTCCTTTCTTATAATGTCTAGGTCTGGTTTTGGTATTAGGGTGGTACTGGCCTCCTAGAATGAGTTAGGAGGTGTTCCCTTTGCTTGTCTTTTCTGGAGGAGATCGCAGAGAATTGGTATCATTTCTTCCTTAAATGTTTGGTAGAATTCACCAGTGAAACCATCTGGGCATGGTGCCTTGTGTTTTGTAAGGTTATTAATTTCTGTGTCAGTCTCTTTAATAGATATAAGTCCATTCAGGTGATCTATTTTTTCTTGTGTGAGTTTTGGTAAGAATTGGTCCGTTTCATGTAAATTATCAAATTTGAGGGTATAGAGTTGTTCATAATATTCTTTTATTATGCTATTAAAGTCCATGAATCAGTAGTGATGACTCCTCTTTCATTTTTTTAATGTTTATTTATTTAAGAGAGAGAGAGAGAGAGAGAGAGAGAGAACATGCGTGCAAGCACGCGAGTGAGTGGGGGAAGGGCAGAGAGAGAGGAAGAGAGGGAGAATCCCAAACAGGTTCCTTGCTGATGGAGCCTGACACGGGGCTGAATCTGACGAACCATGAAATCATGACCTGAGCCAAAAATCAAGAGTCAGATGCTTAACTGAGTGAGCCATCCAGGTGCCCCACTCTTCTTTGATTTTTGATATTAGTAATTTGTGTCTTCTCTTTCTTCTTGGTTAGCCTGGCTAGACATTTATCAATTTTATTGATCTTTTCAAAGAACCAGCTGGAAGTGTGAGATTTTTAGTTCATATTACAGTTCAGAGCCATAATAAGCCTTGCTTTGACTCAATCTCTAAATTTTTGCCAGTAATTGCTATATACATGTGTGCACAAAGGCATAAGTATTAGGATCTAATACAGAAATATCAGAACTTTTTTTTTTAGAGTCCATAGACTTTCACTAGTAAAATTAAGGCTTTCATTATTAATAGAATGGTGGATCAGGGAGAAGAATTTTGCATGCTGGCTTTCTATGCTAGCTGTGTGTCCTTGGGCAAGTGGCGTCACCTCTCTTTAGTTTTATGTACTTTTTTGTGAGCATGTTAAAATTTGTGAAATGGGAGTTCTTATTTTACTGGTTAGAGCTCTAACATAGGTGTTTAATATGGTACCTAGTACCTAGTAGACTCTATTGCAGCCATTATATTTCCAAAAGACAACATCTATTAGACTCATTAAAGGTACATAATCATATGGGTTTCTTCATACTCTGGGCCTTTGGGAGATGATAGGGCTTTCCTCTTAGTCACTGATATATGGAGGTATATTTCTTCCCATATAGAGTTTTTGTTGTAAATGGCTGCCTCTTGCACATTTATAATCTGAGAAGGAAAAAGCTGTTGGTGGGAAAGCCTTCCAGTTTGGGAAACTATTTCTTTGATAACTTTCAAGGTCAAGTCTCTTATTTCTCATTTGGTAGATACTACACACAGCGTGCCCTTGCTTTTTCAGTCAGGTGTTCTTTCAGGGTTCTCAGTCATCCAGAGTGAGTGCTTATTTTTGGACAGACTCCAAGGACAGGGTAGTAGGTGCTTTTTGGGAACTTTAGGAAAGGTATTTGGCAAATAGCATAGATTTGAGAGGCTGATTAAATACAGATCTTGGTAGAGTTCTTGAGGCAGGCTCTAGAATTAAACGAGATTTAAAACGTATCACAAATAGCAAAAAAAATGAGGAAAACTGGACTTAGTTAAAACCAAAAGTTTTTGTTGTGTTATTGTTTTGTTTTTTAAAAATTTCCAAAGCAATGTGCCTTGTTCAGCTGTTTTCACCAACAGAAGTTGGAACTGAGTGGCTACGGTACTTACTAAATTATGGGGAAATGACTTTAAAATTAGTTCAGACAGAAAAGCTTGACACGGCAAAATTCAGTCTGTATAACCTGTAAGTATATATTTTAAGAAATAATTGCCCTGTTTTCTTTAAGAATAGAATGTGCTTTTTAGAAAGGAAATGCTCTGCTTGGGGAAGTTACCTTGGCTCCATAGAACGAAAGGAGAGAGGAGGTTAGTAGTAAAATGATTCCACAAAGGGGGTGGTTACTTGTATCCTGACTCTTTTGGTCAGGGTGAATGGTGGCACTTGAATAAGAAGTCTTTGCCATGGACTAGATGCCAGGTAGGCCTGAGGGTGGGAGATTACTTGTTACGCATCAGCCCCGTCAGGATGCTCTAGCTTCCTTTGCAAACCTCATGGACTGAACCCCACCTCCTTTCCTTTCCCCTGACCTCACAGTACCAGACCATTCCTCACACTGAGATTACCCATTAGCAAAATGACTCTGAGCCTTAACAATGAGGGCATTTATCTGTTTGTGGCGCCGAATGTTCAAGCCTCTTGATAGGTCACTTCATGAAGAGAAGAAGTAAAGGGAGAAGGGCAAGGGAGGTGATGAAAGGAGAGAGCTGAGGACAAGTGTCATATGAGGAAGGAAGGAAGGTAGGTTTATCCTGGCCAGTGTTGTAGTAAAAAGAACATTTCATAGGAAGACACAAGGCTTCGGTTCCAGTCTGGTTCAGCTGTTCACTAGCTATCTCTTCTCCTCAGTGTGGCTTAGTTTCCTCATCTCTAAAGTAAAGGTTTCAGAAATGATGGTTTTAGGCACTGGAGAACGAGAGAGGAATAAAACAAGGCCCTTGCCCTTGAAGAGTTTGTTTTTTGATGAAGGAAATAAAGCAAATAAAAAAAACAAGAGTATTGTAATGTAAGCAAATTAAAAAAAAAACAACAGAGTATTGTAATGCTGTAAGTAGAGGACTATAAAGAAAAGATGTGGATAAAGTTAATACCACCTGAAAAGTGGGGTGGCATTTGATTGGGGCTTTGAAGGATGTTTGAGATTTCACAGAGATTAAAATAGGATGAAACAGAGAGAATACCAAGTACAAAGACAGGAGGCACGTGTCTGGTGCCCAGCGTGTGTACGAGAGTGTGGAGGGTAGTGGAGCCAGAAAGGTAACTGGGATAGCTTGGGAAGATTCTTACTGCATGGCAGAGGCAGGAAGTTTTTCCTATAGGCAAGAGTTACCCAAAGCTCTTTGGAAGGAATACCCGCTTGTATATGTATTTTAGAAAGTTAATAGTGACAACGTTGTAGAGAGTGTTTTTTGTCTTTTGTCGATGAAGGAAGAGACTTAAGGCAATCAAGATAATCTTGGAGGTTATTTCAGAAGTAGGGCAGTGACTTTGGAAATGGAGAGAAAGAGACAAATTTGTGAACTGTTTTAGGATGTAGAATATCTGGGATTTGGTAACCCCCTGTTGACTTACCTCCCTTAACCTCACCATCACTTAAACTAAAGGTACATACCCATTATGTACAATTTCTACAACATCTTCTAAAATGCACTAGCCTTTGAAATCACTGACCCATCTGGTCCCCTCCCCTGGGGACTGGTACTGCCCTCATTCAAGCAAGCTTGTTCTTAGCGTCTGTAATTGAAGAGCTCCATTCAGAAGCAAATGGGAATAATTGATTTTCATCCTCCAGAGGCTGGAAAAATCAAAGACCACAAGAGGTTTTTTAAAAAGGAGGCCAAATCCAGAAATAAATTTTCTCCATACTCCTCCTTAAGAGCTCTCATAAACGGGGGCGCCTGGGTGGCTCAGTCGGTTGAGTGTCTGACTTCGGCTCGGCTCAGGTCATGGTCTCTCAGTTTATGAGTTCAAGCCCCACATGCGGCTCGTTGCTATTGGCGCAGAGCCTGCTTTGAATCCTCTGTCCCCCACTCTGTGCCCCTCCCCCGCTTGCAGGCATGTGCATGTTCTCTCTTCCAAAAATAAATAAACAGTAAAAAAAAAAAAAAAGAATCTCATAAATGGAAGCCTGTGTTCCTGGGTTAGATCTGGCTTCACTTAAAAAAAAAAAAAAAGAAAAAAGTAGATGTGTGTGTTGTAAAAGTTGTTCTGACTGTTGTTAAAACAGTAAGGAAGACTTTAAGACCACTGCAAGGGGAGAAGGATGAGGCTCACCTCCAAATACAACAAGGACAAGTGGGGATTTATAACCAAGGAGCATGGTGAGGGCTTAGGGGATGAAAAATTAAGGGGAGAC